>NC_091216.1:13205433-13210433 GCF_040958095.1 Procambarus clarkii | reverse complement strand
GCCATTTGGTGTCCCATTCCAGGAGATTGTTAAGGTCTTGCTGTAGCACTCTGCAGGTCTCTGTTGTTTCATGCCTCGCCAGCTTAGCCTCGCCCGCCGACATTAACATGGACGAGCTCACTCCCTCGGGAAGTTCATTAACATAAATTAGGAACAGCAGTGGTCCCAGGACCGATCTTTGGGGCGACCACCATTTGTTTATATTCAGGTTATCTTGAGATGATTTCGGAGCTTAGCGTCCCCGCGGCCCGGTCCTCGACCAGACCTCCTTTTTGTTACATATCACCAGGAAGCAGCCCCCTAGCAGCTGTCTAACTTTCCAGGTGCCTGTTTACCGCTAGCTGAACAGGGACATCAGGATGAAAGAAAATCTGCCCATTTGTTTCCGTCTCCGCCGGGGATCGAACCCGGAACCTTAGGACTACGAACACCGAGCGCTGTCCGCTCAGCCGTCAGGCCCCCTTGTTTACATTTCTCCAGCTGGAGACCTCGCCTCTGACTGTGACTGTCCCTCAGGTACTCCCTTATCCAGTCTAGAGTCTCCACAAGTATCCCAGTCTGTATCTCCCTCTGGGACGCCAATCTTTCTCGAGGACCAGTATCAAATGCTTTCTGACAGTCTAGGAAAATGGAATCCACCCAGCCTTCGCTCTCCTGTGTAATATGAGCCACGGCGCTGTATGAACATCAGAGGTCCGCGGTTGTTCAACACCCTCCCAGCGAGCATAAGAAATATTGCCGCAACAACCGTGGACATCTTCAAGAGGAAACTAGATAGTTTCCTCCAAGGAGTGCCGGACCAACCGGGCTGTGGTGGGTATGTGGGCCTGCGGGCCGCTCTAAGCAACAGCCTGGTGGACCAAACTCTCACAAGTCAAGCCTGGCCTCGGGCTGGGCTTGGGGAGTAGAACAACTCCCAGAACCCCATCAACCAGGTATCAAGCAGGTATCATAGCCGCGGCTGAAGTTTATGAAGCACTCCTCCCCCTGCGACCACCAGGCTGACCACTGCAGCTCACTTGCTGTAACATGTAGTCTCACCAGGGGCTCCAGCCTTGTCCACGTCACTACTCTCCCTACCACTTTACACTGTGGTATCCAGGCTGAGCACGGGTGTGTGCGCGTTTCCAGGCTGAGCACGTGGGCGTGTGTGCCTCCAGGCTGAGCACGTGGGCGTGTGCGTCTCCAGGCTGAGCACGAGGGCGTGTGCGTCTCCAGGCTGAGCACGAGGGCGTGTGCGTCTCCAGGCTGAGCACGTGGGCGTGTGCGTCTCCAGGCTGAGCACGTGGGCGTGTGCGTCTCCAGGCTGAGCACGAGGGCGTGTGTGTCTCCAGGCTGAGCACGTGGGCGTGTGCGTTTCCAGGCTGAGCACGTGGGCGTGTGCGTATCCAGGCTGAGCACGTGGGCGTGTGCGTCTCCAGGTTGAGCACGTGGGCGTGTGCGTCTCCAGGCTGAGCATGTGGGCGTGTGCCTCCAGGCTGAGCACGTGGGCGTGTGCGTCTCCAGGCTGAGCACGTGGGCGTGTGCCTCCAGGCTGAGCACGTGGGCGTGTGCGTCTCCAGGCTGAGCACGTGGGCGTGTGCGTCTCCAGGCTGAGCACGTGGGCGTGTGCGTCTCGTGTTTACATTACCCTTTAACGAAACAGAAATTGGAGAAAGAAAAGAAGAAAACTCATTGAGTGAGGGAGGTAGAGAGGAGGAAGTGAGGAGTGAGGAAGAGTGGCCAGGAGAAAGGGAAAGTTTACAATGAGAGAAAAGTGGGAGGGGGAGGAAAGTGCTGAAGGAAAGAGGTAGAGAAAGGAAGTAAGTGCTGCCACCGTCCATTCAAGAGTTATCTATAAGACAATGGTCGGAACTTGTCTGCACACAATATTAACTGATGGTATCACGTAACAACTGTAAGCATGTAAATCGTAGTTAATAATCTTTACGTCATAATCTTCAGCAAGTACACTTCAGAGAAATTGAAATTGAAATAAGTTTATTGAGGTAAAATACACACAAAGGGATGAGGCAGCTCAAGCTATTCTCACCCCGTTCAGTACAACGTGTTCATACATACATATACACACATCACAAACAATAAACATATTGCCAAACATTCTGAGAGATAAACATCTACATTTCCTACACTTGAGAGTGAGTGCTCTCCACTGTAACTCACTATCCTACATCATGTAACTCACTATCCTAGATCATGTAACTCACTATCCTACATCATGTAACTCACTATCCTACATCATGTAACTCACTATCCTACATCATGTAACTCACTATCCTACATCATGTAACTCACTATCCTACATCATGTAACTCACTATCCTACATCATGTAACTCACTATCCTACATCATGGGATGAGAATTAAACACAGTTTAAAAAATAAGTTGATCAATTAGATATTTATTATTCTATCTTCACTCATGTGTGTATCATAATTCAACCATTTCACTTGATAATCATATGTCAACATTAATTCAGAATAATTCACCACACAAGGAATTGAGAGCAACTCCGGCTGGCAGTCAGTCCCCACAGGCCTGGGACAGGCCTGTGGGGACCTAGGGAGGCTCCTCTTCCCCGTCTGTATCTATCTTTGCATATCTAATGTACATTCATAAAGATTAAGCCACCGAAGAGATGGCACGGGCATGAATAGCCCGTAAAAACTGATGTACAGTTCCACGAGCATTTAAGGGGGAAACCGGGAGCTAAACTCCGCCTACCAGGAGATGGCCTCTGGTTATCTCCCTACCCCCACCTAGACAGCGGCTTGTTTGATGTAAACAACACAGCCGCCCGTTTACAATTATCAGCTTAGCAGAGAGCGAAATCACCTGATGCGACCTGACCTCTGCCGGACCTGTGAACAGTTAACACTGGAAAAGATGTGACTTTTAACATGCTAAGGACCGGCTGTCTGGCGCCGGTAATATCCTGACTGACTCTCGTTGTATGGGAAATATTAAATGAAACCATTTATTGTGTTATGGTCCACATAATCTTTACATTATATCAGACAATATGTACTGGTTTAATGTCAATTTCTGACCCTCGACAATATGCAGCCTACAACAGCTGCTAAATTCCAGGGAACACCTAGTTTACTGCTAGGTGTACAGAGGCATCAAGTGAAAGGAAACGGGCCAAACTGTTCCTGTGCCGGTCGGACATCGAACCCGGGACCCCTGAGTGCCGCCTCCTACGTGGGTTAACATCGTGTGGGGTTTGCTGCGGGTCTCCTCCCTCGCTCTGGCTATGGTCCTCTGCCTAACTCCATCCGGCCGTCTATTTCTTGCTCATCCGGCCGACTATTTCTTGCCCATCCGGCCGACTATTTCTTGCCCATCCGGCCGACTATTTCTTGCCCATCCGGCCGACTATTTGTTGCCCATCCGGCCGACTATTTCTTGCCCATCCGGCCGACTATTTCATGCCCATCCGGCCGACTATTTGTTGCCCATCCGGCCGACTATTTCTTGCTCATCCGGCCGACTATTTCTTGCCCATCCGGCCGACTATTTCTTGCCCATCCGGCCGACTATTTCTTGCCCATCCGGCCGACTATTTCTTGCCCATCCGGCCGACTATTTCTTGCCCATCCGGCCGACTATTTCTTGCCCATCCGGCCGACTATTTCTTGCCCATCCGGCCGACTATTTCTTGCCCATCCGGCCGACTATTTCTTGCCCATCCGGCCGACTATTTCTTGCCCATCCGGCCGACTATTTCTTGCCCATCCGGCCGACTATTTCTTGCTCATCCGGCCGACTATTTCTTGCCCATCCGGCCGACTATTTCTTGCCCATCCGGCCGACTATTTTTTGCCCATCCGGCCGACTATTTCCTTCCCATCCAGGTACAAATTCCAGGTACTCAGGTACGGTAAAAATTAGGACCTTAAACATATTACAGGGTACAAAACACAATCAAATGTGCCCATAGTAGGAAAGCAACATGTAAAGGATTTGGGAATAATAATGTCTGACGACCTAACGTTTAGGGAGCATAACCAAGCAAATATTGCGTCAGCCAGAAAAATGATCGGATGGATTACGAGAACTTTCAAATCCTGGGATCCCATTACAATGGTTGTACTCTTCAAGTCACTTCTGTTGTCCCGTCTTGAGTACTGCTCAGTACTCACTTCCACCTTCAGAGCAGGAGAGATTGCTGAAATAGAGGGAATACAGAGAACTTATACGGCACGCATAGACGAGATAAAACACCTAAATTATTGGGATTGTCTCAAAGCTCTCCAAATGTACTCACTAGAAAAAAGACGAGAGAGATACCAAATAATATACACATGGAAAATACTGGAGGGCCAGGTCCCAAATCTACACAGTAAAATAACAACGTACTGGAGTGAACGATATGGAAGAAAATGCAGAATAGAACCAGTGAAGAGCAGAGGTGCGATAGGCACAGAGAACACTGTATAAACATCAGAGGTCCGCGGTTGTTGAACATCCTACCAGCGAGCATAAGAAATATTGACGGAACAACCGTGGACATCTTCAAAGAGGAAACTAGATAGTTTTCTTCAAGAAGTGCCGGACCAACCGGGCTGTGGTGGGTATGTGGGCCTGCGGGCCGCTCCAAGCAACAGCCTGGTGGACCAAACTCTCACAAGTCACAAGTGGGGAGTAGAAGAACTCCCAGAACCCCAATCCAGGCACATCCGACTATTTCTTCCTCATTCGGCCGACAGTATTTCCCTTCATCCGCATCTTAGATCGTGAAACCATAAGTACTAACTTGAGCAAGCAGATTGTTGTATCCACCACCACGACATTGACCAACAACAGGGGACTGGGGCAGGAAACTCATCAACAATCACCGCAATGATGATTGTCACAACATTGTCACACACTCCTGCTGCAGCTTCAGCAACACCTGATTGTATCACAGATTCCACATCAACCACCCGTATAGGCGGCCTTGACCGGGTCACCAATTCTGCCAATACCGTATTGACCCTCACCGCGACAAGCTGCCG